>NC_079336.1:22387453-22403854 GCF_029582105.1 Oenanthe melanoleuca
GAGATCAGGTTAACACCAGAGAAGTTTTGCCATGCAAAAGACATACTTGTCTCAATGAAAATTTTCAATGACAATGTAGGCAATTAATAAACTTATGAGGAATAGGCAATTTCTGTTGGTAAGAATGGGAACACACACATTCAGATACACTGTGAAAGGAAGATGTTGTTACTCTAGTTACAGTCTTATCAGTTCCTTTATTGACAAGAAAAGTTAAAAATATACCTTATTTGTATAAAGCATTTTCCTGGCTTATAAGTGTTAGATTGCTTATACAAAAGGGTTTTCTAAGTGTACACTTTAAAGATGGACTGTGATAACACAAGGGAACATATTACAACAGAAAAAAATCTGTAAGTGTGGGACTGTTACTACTTAAAAACTAAAATTTGTAGTGCAGCAAGTTGTCATTAAGAGAAAAACAGCATGTTGGTATTTTTCATTGCGTGCTTTAAATAAAACTATTGACACATGGAACAAACAAATTATTCTTATTGTAAAATCAGTTGGAAACTGCGAGACTGTCTTTCTGACAAATGCCTGGTTGCAGTTGAAATATGCTTTGTTTTCTGATCCCTGGGCTGATCCTTGTCTTCATATCAGCCAACTGGAATGTTTGTTACAACCAGGCTGTCAAACCACCTTCACAATAAGCTGCACAGTGTGACACTGGAGCCACTTTTATCTTTTCCATTTTATGGAAAGACAACAACTTGCTTTTTTACAATTAATTTCACAGTCTTTTGTTGTAATCAAAATGCCTAACAAGAAGTGATGATAAATCAAGTGTCTGTCTAGCAACTGAACATGTTTTTATTTGGATTGTATGGCTAACAGTAACAAAAATAAAACATCTACATTTCAAGGAAAAAAGTCCAAATTCTGAAGAGAAATTAAGTTGCGCCACAGATAAGAGGGTTTGAGATGCAAAAATTGTTCCCTGTGTTATGACACCAAGGACTTGGTTCAAGTGTGATTCTGTAAGTCACAACCTGAAGGGTCACCTGGCCTACAGCTGTGCAGAGATCATGACTGTAGGTTCCTAAGATTCCATAATTCACAAGGACACAGAGGTTTTATCCTCTAAAGTTTTCTACTTTATTACAGATTACCATGAAGATCACTGCTAGCAAGTATATCAATAGTTATTACAACTAATATGAAGATTAATAAAGTAAATGAATATGAATGTCAAGCTATTACAATTATTATCAGCAATCAATAATATCAGTCAATAGTATGGTGTCAATAAATACTGGCATCAAGCAGTATGGTGGCACACCTGATGACAGCAACAACCAAGTAGGTCTGTACTATTACAATTCCTGGAGCTTGCCACTGAAACAAACTGATCAACAAAAATATAACAGCAAATATGCTTAATATGCATAATATTTACATTCAGCAAGTTAGCCAGACTTAAGAAGGAGCCAGACCAGCCCAAAAGGGAGGAACAAACTGATCCTGGAGGGGACACCCAACCATCCCCAAAAGAGGGGATGAAAGACCCAAGCAGTAAGACAACAGACAAAGTTCCCCTTCAAAACAGATCCCTGACACAGAGTCTGCAGTCAGCCAGCATTCCCACTGAGTCCAAAAGAATGGACAGTTCATGTGGGATTCAGCTGGGAAACTCTCAGAGGAAGACAACTTTAGTTTGTTTTATAACAGACATTAAATGTGTGTAGGAGATCTGCTTTGAACAACTAATAGATGATGTTAATTTCTATTTTTCACCTCTAACAGGCAATAGATTATTCTATTTTCTGATTTTTTTACGGCAATATTATATCTCTATATTATTTTCCATTTTCTCAGACAGTAAATTGTCATTACAGTCTCTTGCGTTTGCATTTATTCCTGGTGCCTTGGGATGTCTCTGGTTTCTAAGTCCCTGGCTGCACTTTTCAAGGATGCTTGCAGTTCCCAGGCCTAGTCCTCAGCCTCCCAATCCCAGGCTAGCAGACCTTTCTCACGATTTTCAACCAATGAATTCTTCTGTACAGCAGTTTTCCTCTTCCAACCAGGTTGCTCACAGCTGGATGAGCCAAGGCAGCTGGCTCTGAACCAGGACTCATGCACATCTGGAGCAGCAGCTGGGCTCCTTAGGAGACCTGAAAAGCCACTGCATGCCTGTGGCTGTGCTTACCTCCACATCAAGTGTGGGGGTCAGGACTCAGTTGTCTAAATGTCCCTTGTGCAGATGTCCCAGGTGCTGCAGAGCATTCCAAATGGCACTGGGTGTCCAGCTAAGGCCACTAACTCAAGCCTGGAGAAGGGGACTTGTTTGCCCCTCTGTCTGCACACTGCAGTCCAGAGTGAATGGCTGGCCTGTGTGTCCACTAGTCCTTGACTTCCTTGGGTAGTGATGAGGATTTTGAGGAAACAAAATGGATGATTTTGCTTCAAAATTCAAGGATGGTTTTTAAGAGTCAAGCCATGAGTCTGTGTTGTAAAAACTGCTACAAAGAAGTTACAATTAGACTATGATATAAAAGCAAAAATATTTTAAGCAAGTCTTGACAAATTCATTATTTGCCAGCATTGCTAAAGTAAACATGGATTAAATTAGAAACTATCTGGATCCTTTATTTCTTATATTTGCCTTGTTACTTAAGGGCTTGAGAAAACTTTTTTTTTTGTATTGCAGTTATATTTCAGAGCTTATTTTGTCATCTCTTTCCTTCAAAAACAATTAAATAATATGAGTGAAATATTTACTTAGCAAAGCTGGTCTTCTGTAAACTATCCACAATTTGGCTGTAGGTCTTGCATAGATTTATGGTGTCCATTACAGAAATTTAAACTCAGTATGTAGAGGCCTATAAATTGGTCAGCTGCTTGTTTTCATGGAATGTTTATAAGGTATATGTTAATCCAGACTATGGCACTGTATTATTTTTTCATTTGAAGAACACTATGTTTATTTGAAGAACACTATAGGTAAAAGTCATAAGTAACACAAGAAGTTCCACCTGAATATGAGGAAGAACTTTACTCTGCAGGTGACTGCACACTGGAACAGGTTGCCCAGAGAAGCTGTGGATTATCCCTCATTCAAGAATCATCTGGACACAATCCTGTGCCATGTGCTCTAGGATGACCCTGCTTCAGACGGAGGCTGGACCAGATGACCCTCTGTGGTCCCTTCCAACCTGACCCATCCTGTGACTCTCTGATTCTGTAGTGATGTAAGAATAGCTGAGTGGGGTCAGAATTCTGCTGAATTTCATTAGAAACAGCCAAATTGAACAGACTGCTTTTGTTTTGTGTCACTGGTGTATGGGATTATCTTGAGCCGAACAGCAAATTTGTTGAAGTTACTTTTCTAAGGGAAGAGAATAAAGATTCAGATTAAAGGTCTTTCAGTCTGCAGCTTGTGTTCTTTTCAATGAAAGCAGCCACAGAACAAATCACGACTTCTCATTCTTTGTTGGGTAAAGCTATCTTTATAACTACAGTGCAAATGTTTGTGCAGAGAATGTCTTTGAAAAGGCTGCTCTCCAAATTGTTACTCAGATAACCAGGAACGCCGTGTTGCTTTACAGCCTGTCTTTCTCAGCCTGGCTTAATGCCAGCTGGGCGCTTCTATCTCTTGCCTTTAGTCAAGGGCACAAGGCTGGCTCGGTTAATTTAGCTCCAATCTTCAGTTCGGCACCTGATGCTCACGCATCCCGAAGGATCATCGCTCTACGCGGGATCTCTAAGGGGTTTTGCTCTCCTGAATTGTTCCGGGAAGAAGACACTGGAGGGCACCAGAGGCCGGGGATGGCGCCGGGCTCCCCGCGGGTGACAAGCGGGGCCGGGTCTGAGCAGAGCCGGGTCTGATGCGTCCGTGCCAGCCCGGGCAGGGCCGCTCTGCGCCGAGGGAACACGGCTGTGCCGGTGGGGACAGTGCCAGGAAAGGCACGGGGAAAGCCAGCAAGTGCTTATTTCAGCCAGCAGTGCTGACCGCTCCGGGGAAGCGGGAGAAAGAGGGCAAGAACATTCTAGTTAAGAGTTTTCACTGCTGAAATACACATGTAAAAATGTGTACAGTGTAAGACATGTAAAAATGTTTACACATGTAAAAATGTGTATTTTAGCAGTGCTCTGCCCACTGTCCCTTCTCTCATGTCCATCTATTGTCTAAACATCCTGGGAGAAAAGATTCGTACCTCTGGACTCTTCCTGTTGGGACCATAGCTGGTTCCATGATCCTAAAAAAGCAGAGTGCAATTCAACAAAGATGAGCTGAAAAAATTCCCATTTGCTAACATCTAAGTGCACTATGGTGCATGAGGTTTGACTACATTAGCATCAGGGAAATGTTTCTTCTGGTCACTGCAAGGGAGTACCATCCCCGCTTTCACAGGGAAAAGGACATAGCCTTGACTGGGGAGGACATCTTTCATGTTTTTGGCTCACACCAGGGACTTGGTTTGCATGTTGCAGATACACAATCTCACCATCAATCTATCTGAAAGCTTTTCAGTCTCCTCTGTCAGAGCTGTTCCAGTCGAAATACATAACTTAATATTTACCACCCTCGAAGGGTAGGGAATATATTTCTTTTCAGCTTCCCAAGCCCATTTGCTAAATACTGATAGCTCAGGACAAGTTTATGCAAGAACATATTTTGCTTTCATCCCAGTGCAGTATGAACACATTTTTTAAATTACTGACATTTAGCAGATGGGAAAAACAGTTATTTCCTATGTTACAGGGGAATGGTGCAGCCAACAGATTCCTGGCCCAGCTGCTGCTCTAAAGCTGTTATGATGGTCACTGCATGCACCATACACTTGAGAGTTCAGCCAGTGAATTATGGTTTGCTATAATAAGAATATTTTGCTTTCCATTAGATCACACTCGGTGGAATGACAGCAAATGCACTGAAGCAGCCGAAATGGCTGTCAGTGACATTTCAGGGTGTCTTTGCTTCATTGCTGGTGTCAAACAAGTTCTGGCAAAAGGCCACATTGTCACAAGTAACACATCAGCTCTTCTGAAGGAGGAACAGATGTGGCAGGCCAGGTGAACTGCAAAGCACTTGGACTGCAAAGGAATCTTGACAAGGCTGAAAAAATGAAAGTGAAGATTATAAATCATGTATTAAAACTCAACGCAGAGCTCTCTTAAGGTGTTATATGAGTAATAACACCCTAAGATGTTAGCGGCAGCTTGAATTCTTCTCACACAATCCTTTGAAACAAAAGATGCACCTGTCTCCTGGATGGAAATTGTTGCAGGAAGTCACAGTAAAGAGACTGGTTCATGCAGCAGAAGCAGAGCAGGAGGATATGTCAGTTTGGGTCACAACTCAGACGTGGGATCTGTTCATATGAGAAGTAAGTGTTCAAAGAATTCCCATAGGATCATATCTCTTTGGAAGGGCAGACCACTTAAAAAGGCCAGATCAGTCATGCAAGTCATGAAGCTGAGGAGTTGCAGGCATTAGCTGCTGTGTAAGCTAAATGCTTTCATATCTGCTACTGATCCTTTGAAACACTGAGGACAACCAAGGTCAGAAAGCAGAAATTGAGACATCTATATATGAACTAGATATTAAATCTTCTGTTACCAGCAATACAGTCAAAGGTACACTATCAGCCAATGCAGGCACATAAAGTGATTTATTCAGTCACCCACAAGTCCTACTGTAGGATAACCCAAGTTACTCCTTAGCTTTTACTGACTATATTGGCTCGAGACAAGATTCACACATAAATGTCCAGCACTGCCTGTGTGCTGGGAGGGTGTCCTGTCTGGCATCCAGCCATCCCAAAAGGATGTTGGTTTCCCTTATGTTTTAAGTTCCAGGCATCATGTCTCAGACTTCTGAAATTTTTCCAAAGGCACTAGCATTTAGGCAAATGAATCAAACCACTGGTTTGATTCACTGATCCATTGATCTCCATAGTCAAAATATAGACAGCATGTTTATATCTTTACCTACATGTAGGCATGTTCATTTAAGAGCCTCCATCTTGAAGTGAATTCCACTCCAGATATTACCTCTTTTTATCTGCCCTTGAAAATTTTCTTGGCTAGAAGTTTCATTTTGAGGCTGTTTTTTCTTTTAATTTTAAAAGCTCTCATGCTTTGTTTCAGTCATCTGAAATATGTCCATCAACAGTTCACATTCTTAAGCCTTAACAGGCTGGTGCAGAACAAATACATGTGCACACAGGTAGCTCAGTGTTTAGAGACTACATTCAAACTTTCCTAATCTGGCTCATTTGTATTTTGCAAGAAAATCCCTGGAAGGCAGCCCTGTGGCTCTCCTTTACAGAAGGAGAGTACAAAAAATTGTACTCTCAAAAATTGTACTTATGGGGAGTTATGGGTGACACAGGAATGAATGTGTTTAAGAACATCAGAAAAAAACAGTAACATGAGTTCAAAGGAATAGTCAGTAATAATAACCAAGGACATGTATGGAAGCAGTCAGACTGGAAAATGCTGAAGGATGAATTGTTCATTTATATCACAATCAGAAGGCGTCTGCTCCCTCTGCAAGTGGATGGCAACAAGGATGTCACATGGGCCATGCTTCCTTCCACTATGCCATGAGGAAGGTGAGGATATCCAAACAGAGGTCTTATGGACAACAGACAGCAACCTTGCCAGAGTTTTTTTGGAGAATAAAGCTTTTGAGGATGAAATGAGGACCTGGCATTCACTGATCATCATTCAGTGTTGGACTTTGGGCCAAATTCTGGTCAAGATCAGCCTGGAAGTGATTGCTCCAGTTTATTTGTCTTGAAGTTTTTCTCCCAGCCTGCATTCTTTTGTTTTTGCTGGAATGAAACACAAAACAAAACTTGCCTGACATTCCAACTACTCTGTTGGTGACTCACTGACCCACTCCATGGCTTTAAGCTAGCAATTAGCTCACTTGCTATCTTATTTGTGCCTTCTGAAAAGCAGGGTAATGAGTTACACTTTGCTGATAATGAAAGAGTGAACATGAATGGAATTGTTCCCAGGAAGTAAATTACTAAATAAATATGCATTAACAAGTGATCCTAAGACAAGAATACGCTTGTGGGAGCAACTGCATTTTCACTGGGGCCAGTCTTGAGTAACACCCTGCCTTACAAAAGGCTGAGAGTCACCGTGACAAAGAACAAATTGCTGCCAAGGTCATTAAGGTGATAGTGACTCTTTTCATTCAGTGGTATCACAGGGATCAGAAAATGATATGTGGCACATTCTTCAATTTTATTTCCTCCTTTTCTTGTTGTCTGTGGCTGTCCCTTCTGCAGGTGCAGCTCGATCCTGCTTCTCAATCTTCCACAAACAACTGAGTGCCAGGCTTAACCTGGCAACTTTGCAGGGCTGAGTGTGTTTTAGAAACATTGTCATAACAACTTCCAACCCTTCAGTTGAGAAGGAACATCACTAACATTCACACATTCAGGACAGAACTAGTACAGTAATGTATTCACATTGATTTACTTGCATTACCATAAATTTTATTGACACAGGCAGGTGTTGACTAAGACTTTTATTGTGCTCAACAAATTAAAGGTCTGAACAGAAGCCCTTGGACTCAGAGCCATGAGGTAGAAAGTAACAGGAAACAGAAACAATCAATCTGAGGCAGCAGTTTCAGTATAGTAACCACTCAACCATCATCAAGAGTTTAGCGGGCCTGAGGATTTTTAGAGAAAATAATTAGGTGGCTCTGAGGTGTTTACAGTGACTTTTTCAGAGAAAAGAGAGCACTTCTTGGAAAAAGCATCAAAAGCACTTATTTGAAAATTATCAGGTTGGAAATGGAAAATTACTAAATTGCATCATAAGCTGATCAGAGGTAGGGCTTGACCTCTAAATACTGAAGGAGTTATTTTAGAAGTTGTTTTATCTGAACAGTCACAGCACACAGAGTTGTGATGAGTTCCTGCAAATAATCATTTAATTCTGCAAGCAGTAAGCCTGGTAAAGCCTGGCTTACTTTAAACTCCTGTTTAATTTTCTTACTTGCCCAACACAATAACCCTTCCTAAAGCTCTTTATGACCTCCTCACCTCTGCTTGTTTCTTCTCATGACCTCTAAATACCACCTAGGTGAAGGGCTCTCTGACAAGAGGCATGTTCTGTCTCGTGTCACTCACGGGAAGTGGCCCTACCACTGCTGGTGAGCACACACTTCAGCTTTGCCTCATTAATTTCCTTTCTTATGTAGAGATGGTCTTCAGAAGTCATGTAGAAAATCCCACTATTCTTCATCCCAGATGGTCATCCTAACTAGGCAGGAAAGAGAAGAAGGGCACTCTTAGTCCATGATTCATCCTATCCCAAAATAGACATCTAAATCAGGTCATTTGAATCATGGTTAAACATGCCAGCTGGTCTCCACTAACTGTAAGGACAATCAAAGGATTATCTCAGATGAAGAAATTGGTACTATAGAAGTTTAAACTCAGGTGAAATGAATCCTACTCTAATTCTTTTGAGCTCTGTGTCACTTCATGATGTTAAAGAGTGGTGGTTGCTTTAAAAGCATTTGGAGTGGGACAGATGGATGGACATTGTGATCACTGAGTCTTCCTTCATCTGTATCCTAGGCTGAAAAATCAAAAAATCTTTCCAATGGGAAGAGTGAGAAAACAAAAATATATTTGTGCATATTTTCACAGAGGAAGATGCTACATTTTCTACCACTTTTTTTGAGCTCTCTCCATCTGCTCAACAGCCCCTGTACATGTGTGAGTTGTTAGAGCAAGGCACCTCAATGCTGGTGTCACCACCATCTTCCCACCAGATAAAATCAATGCACATTGACAGAAAGTACCAACAAGTTGCCCTCTTCCACAAAGGTAAAATTAGTTCACTTACCTTTTTGGTTTTTGTAAGCTTTTCCAGGAATTAATGTATATTTTGCTAGTCAGAGATAAAGAGAGAAGATGATGAAAGAAGATGAAAGAGAAGTCACACAAGATATATTGGTTCCAACAAGATCAGAATATTTAGTTGTTCTGTATTGCAAAACAGAAAAAACAACCATTTACTAGTAAAGGACCTTGAAACTTTTTCTTGTAATGCCCTCTTTTGAGGACAGCCTGAGTTTCCACATGCTTCTTTCTCCAACCCTGGAGTTAGCCTGCAAAATCTCTACTATGGGCTAGTGGGTAGATGCAGAGGTGCTCCACTCTGACTTGGGTTTCTCAACACACAAAGAAGTCCATTTTATGCAACTTCATTGTGAAAAGCCACCCTGAATACACAGTTGTACAATAAATGCTCATGACTTACTTTGTGAGTGAAATTCTAGGACAGCTGGGCTGGGGGCACCTCCCAGCATGTCCTACACACCATTTTGCATACTTATCCTAAGTTGCCACATGCCCATCCCTGCAATTTTTGTGGCTGCCTGGGGAATGCTGTCAGAGGGCTCCTGCTCATGCCTGCAGCTCAAGCACCTCCATCCTACTTGTGGCATGCTGTGGCATGGATCTTGGTGCTCATGTGTGCACCATCCCAGCACAGGGAAGTAAGGATCAGAAAAATTTCATAAAGGCTCACAGAGCTCTGCTGGAGGTCAGTGTCACTGTCCCCAGGTTAACAGCCACCCCAGGCTCAGCCATCCCACGTAACCTCACCCTGTGAGGAAGCACAAGCTCCCAGAGACCACCCTGCATCCTCCCCCCTGGTCCCCTGAGAGACAGTTCTCTCCCTTCCCTCCAGCTCTGCCTCCTGTGGGCACACATGTCCACATGGCTGGATGGAAACCACATCACAACCCCGAGCCAGACTGCAGCTGTGGTTCTGTTCCCATTGGCTGCGACTTCAACTGGATTAATTCCTTTGTTGTTCAGACCAGGCTTGTGCAAACTCAAAGGAAAGGGTAGGAATGAGAAGGAGGGAGGCACCACTATATCTTTTAGCACCAATTCTGGCAAATGTTTGCTTAAAAATACAATTCATATCCCTGAACCAACTTCTCAGCCCTAGCAGAGCAATCCTTTTCAGCCTTCTCTCCATGAATGTGGAGGGCACATCTGCTTCTGCAACTGGGCCACCCAACTCATAGAGCCCACAAAAAGCAGCTGTTGTTGGAACTGGAATGCAAGCTGGAAGTGCCAGAAGAGGAGGCTCTGAAAGTGTTTGCTTCAGACAAGTCACCAGGTTTGTGAAAAGCTAAACGAAGCAGTCAGCTGCCTGCATTGCATGGGAGCCTTGTGGCAACCTTCAGGACACAGTATATAGAGCTTTTAGTGTAATTATTTTAATTATGTTTTTATTTACTAGCAACTAAGCAACTTGACAAAATCTTGTTCTCCCCTCTGCAAAAAGAATTAGTGGGTTTGAGCTGTATCAGACCATCACACATGTGATACTGCTCTTTGACACAGGCAAGACAGACCTAGACAAGGTGCTCTTGCTCCAAAAGGGCTCCTGAACCAGCCTGGCCCTGTGTTGGTGAAATCATGGAAAACGTTGCTGCTGCACAGTGACCTCCCCTCAAATACTTTGAGGCTGGCTCTTCTCTCTGTGCACCCCCCTTCTCCCCATAACTTTGAAGTGCAATTAAAAATAAAGTACCTGAGTTTAATTCCTGAAACTACTTTTTCTCTTGAAAGTCCTCTCCAAGCTGTGCTCTATGGAGTACCAAAATTCTGTTTTACATCTGCATTTTCCACTTGAAGCTTTTGGAAATAATTGATAGTGCTGAAGATTAAAATAAACCAACTCACCAGCAAGAAGAGAAAATATTTCTTGCCATAATTATCCTTTCACTGTTTTAGTATGTTTCCTACCAGTTTTGGCAGGAAAGTGGCAGAGTTGATGGCAAATTTGATCTGAGGAATTAAAGTCATTTAGGAATAACAGATGCCACCTGGGAAAAAAAAATCAGAGGACTTAAAAATAATTATGGCTAAATGTATTCATTTTTTTGCATTCCAGAAGGCTCCCTTTGGTCTCTCCTGAAGATAATACCTTAAGATGAAATATTGGCATGCTGTTCAAACTTTTCACCTGAGATTAAATTATAAATTAGAGATGCTGAGTCACTGGTCTTTTTTATTAGCTCAGATAAATAACATGACATTACTCAGGGATAAAAACCAGCCAAATTTTTTTGAAGATAAGAAATATATTCATTTTCTCTGAAGAAAGAATTCCTTATCTTTCTGGCTTTGGTGATACATCAACAGAAAACCAAAATTAATTTATAAAAATGATTTGTTCATTTATTTTCTTACAGAATATTTGACCCTTTTAGATGATTTCAAGTAGCATCATATTGGGTCAGAAATTCCTGACTACCAAGGAACTGGAAGCCTGATTTTCATAGCGCTGCTGCCATGTATTGATGCAACCTACCATGGAAAACACCCCATATTGATTATATAGAACCATAGTATGGCCAAACAACAATACAGAGAAACAGATCCACAAATTTTAATTGTTTTCAACTCCAAGCAGCCTAAGATCTAAGCAGAGAGCAGAGATTTTAAGGGAGCATGAGAACAGCTATTTAGTTCAGATGGAATTGTTCCGGTTGACAGAGGGAGCAGGGAACATGGTTTTAGTGTTTTCTAAAATGCAGCATCTTACAGGTTTGTTATAAAATAGTGGTGTTAAATTAGTGATGGGTCACTAATTAACATACAGCTTGATCCAGGGGAGATCCTCTATTTCAGTGCTTGCTGAACAGTAACTAATAGTAACTAACTTCTGTGTGTTTTTGGCAATTACATTTACTTCTGGTACCATCCCCACAAATAGCAATGTTCCATTTCAAAGTTGCACCATCTACTTTTAGATCTCTTAGTATTTCAAAAGGATGAGAATATTTAAAATAAACTACATCCTTAGTGCAGTCAATCAAACAGTTCCCCATCAACTAGGACAGTTTCTATCTTCTGATTCCTCTCTCAGGTTTAATTCTGTTTTGGATTCTGCTACTGAGCGGCTCTGTAGGTGTTGAAGAAGCTGGTGTGCAAGTGGGACAGCTAAACAAATGCAGAAATCTGAGATGCAGAAACTTGCTTCCTTCACAAGTACAATATGAAACTGAATAGCAGCTATTGTCTTTATTTTACAGTGGGCAAAATTATGTTCTATGTCTTAAGGAATGATGAAATCAGGACAGAAATTAATAATTTAGTGTTTTTTTTTAGGTTGACAAGTCTACAATTGGTCCCTTGGGAAGCTCTTTGGTAACTATGAATTTGATGAAGAATTTCCCACTTGGAAGGTGAGGGTTGCACGATAAGAGAAACTCCTCAGATTCCAAGGACATAACAAATATGGATTGGAAGTGCTGAGGGGGCCCTGCTCCTCCAGTCTGTGGAGGTTTATGAGCCAAGCAGGGACTGGCAGATGTGCCATCCCCACACAGCAACGCTGCAGCTGCTCTGCCTGGGCCAGCCTTATGCTCTTGTGAAAGCTCCAAGGCAAGGATCAGTACACAGAGCCAATGGATCAGCACAAGACACACACTTATCACAGAGAAATTATGAAAAGCAAATAACAGACAGTTCAGTGCTCAGTTCATGTTAGGTTCTTCTGGAGCTGGGAATAAGCAAGTTTCATTTATCAGCTATATAATGTGTCAAAGGTAATGAGAACACAGATGTCTTAGCATCCTTTTGGCACTGACTCCCTGGAAAGGGCAGCCTGTCTCTGAGTGCAGTTCAAAGGGCAGAGGATGTGTTATAAATCAAAAGCATCCTAACTTGCTGAGGAACACATAAATGACAACATGAGTGGTGTATATATATTACAGGAGGTCTGCATTTTCACCTTCCCGATTTTGTGAAACTATGAGGTTATTCACACACACCACCAAAGCAAAAATGGCCCTGCACTGAAAGAAAATTGTTATTGCAAAGTCAATAACTTTAATGTCATGAAATGCCAGAATTAAGCTTGCCTAATGTGACATCCTGTTGTGTACATATGATACACTTCTTTAATGATACAACTGCATTGTGCTTCTTTCAAGAAATCCCTACTTCATTCAGTACACAGGAACAGATGAGATTTCTTAATGAGATTCTAGGCAAGATTTTTATTAATATTGATCTTCTACACTCTATTTTGTTTACTGAACTTACTCCCAGTACAGCTCTGAATAGGAAATTAAAAATATAATATTTTATGTTATTATTCTCAAAGTTCAAATCAACTGCAACTGTGTTCTATGACTCAGTAATCCAAGACAGTAAACCAAAAACTGTAGACTAAGCAAACTGTGAAAATATAGTTTAGATGCCTTGTGTCCCCAGGCTGTGTGAGACAGCAATGTCCAGCTGCATTTACTGCACTACTCCTACCCTCGTTGAAAGTTCTCCACTCAACCCTAAAAGCTGGTATTTCAGAGAGCAGCATATGTCAGCTCAACCCCAGAAAATACACATTTTTTACTCTCACTGGGCACAGTTACACCAATGTCCTCAGGCAGACTGACTGACTGAAGGATATGTTTGCACAGTACAGACTACAGAGAATACCTGAAGGTATTACAGGGAAATACGAAGTTGAAAGCTTGAAATTCCCTCTTTGCTAGGACAGACCACTGTATCCAGTGCCTACATGCACAGACAAAGAAGAAAATAACTCCTTTCTTCAAAGGAAATCTGTCCTCCTGAAGGACATATTTTTCCTTGAGTTTTGGTTAATCTGTCCACTTGAAGGTGGACCATTCATCCAGTATTCCAAGAGACAAAACATGACAGATACATTTGTGCAATCAGAAGCACTGGGCTGAGAGCTGCCTGTAAGACAGTGGCAAACTGCAACAGGGGAACCTTGACCTTCAGGCTGCCAAGAGGTAAAATATGCTATGCTAAAGAAAAAGAAAGCCAGCATAAATAGCCCATTTGTTAAAAAAGAAGTGGAAACCATAATCCATTTAAAGGTTTCAGGGGAGAATACATTAAGGAAAACCTGCAAGTACGTTCTCTTGTGGGTTAGCTCTTTCACCCATGATTTCTTAACATACCAACTCTAGGGGAACTTAAAGAAAGATGCAGGTTTTCACATGTAGATGCCCTCTTGAGTGCCTGGCTTATCCCACCCAGCCTCCAGCCACCAAGACAGAGGACAAGGAGGTCCAATAAGCCCTGTGTTGTACCTTCGGCCCTGTGCGGGTGTCCTGGCCTCTGCAGTTTATGTCCAGGCATCTGCCTTGTTCCCCAGCACGTGTTTTGGCATGAATTGCCCTTGTGCTGCCATGCAACTGATGCTCCCATGTTCCTGCCACTGCACCTGCCCAGCCAAAGCAGCGTGCCAGAGGCAACAGTGAGTCATTGCTATGTTCACCCAAGACACTGTTGCGTGAGGAAGACAGGTTCTTGCTGTGTTTTGTTTATAAGAAGGCTGAAGCTGTACTTCCCACAGAGCTTAAAAAGTGAACAAGATGACATTTCAAGGGAGGATAGCTTGGGAGGTACCTTTTCTTTTAAACTAACCTCAGTAGAAGAATGAGGATATAATCAGGTAAGTGGCAAAATGAATGATTAATCCACACATCAGATAACTGACCCAGTTTTTAAAGAATATCATATTTTATTATTTTAGATTGAAAAGCAAGATGGTTCAAAACTTAAGGGATTAAAACTGCCCTGACTGCAGCCAATGGAAATATTGTCTTTCACTTCAACGAAAACAGAAAATGTCTTCAGTTAATCTGGAAAAACTTTGAAATGCTGGAATGATGACTAGTTGCTGCCAACCATTAACTTTCCTCCTTTTCCTCCAACTGAATTATGCCAAATCTTTCATGGGCAGTACGTTTCATTGTCATTTAGTTATTTGCTGTCTTGCTTTTCTATAGATTTTTGAGAGGAAGATGGAAAGCTGATCTGTTTCCAGAATTTATAATAGGGGAAAAAAACAGCTGAAAAATTAGGGAAAAAAAAAGAGAAAGAAAGCCTACCTTAGTCCCATGGAGCTGGCAAGAGAAATTGTTGTCCCCTGGAGAGAACTGAGGGGCAAGTCCACAAAATATGTCACTACTACTGACCACCTCCCTCAGAGCAAAGCTTTGTTGCTAGTGTCTCACTGATCTGCCACCTTGTAGTCCCAGCTTTATCCACTTATACCCCTGCAGTGAAAGACAAAACCATAATGACAAAGATAACATGTATATGCAGGATGATGCTGGATAGTGCATGAACAGAATTTGGCCATTTGTTATTCAGGAGTAGTGGCACTTTACCACAAAGAACATTAACCCGATTTCCATTGCTATAATGTTCTTGTTCAGTTTTTCCTCCTCTTCCTCTCCCTAGACCCAGATCTAGCCATATCCTTTGCATTAGCTTTGTGCTCATCAGTATTTTCATGCTTTGAGTCAACTCCATATGCTATAACAAACAATTCACCTTTTTCCCAGTTTAATATTCTTCTCAATTCCAGTAATTACAATAGGTTTGGTGCAGGGTCAGAAAACACAAGCCAGTGCATGTAAGGGGAGGTAGGCCAAGGCAGAAGGAGGACAGGGAGAAGGGCACAAAACCTCTTTATATGGAAATGAGCTGTTAGACAATCTCAAGCCCAAACGTGTAACTTTACCTGTGCAGCATTGCTACAGACACTTTAATTCTTTGTTTTGTGTCCTGCAGGCTTCTCCTAATAGCCATCTGCAGCCTGACAATAATTATATAGCCTGGCTCAAAGGATTGAGCAATAATGTGATAAGGTGAACATTAAGAAGTCCAAGAGAAAGCTACCTTTTCAGTATGTTTAGAGGCCTAAGTAGTACCTACTGAAGTGTTTCCAAGGCACTTATCCATCCCTTGAGAGCTGCACATCTGTTTAGTTGTAGCATCTTCGTCTTTGAGAATCTATCCCTTACCTCTCAACAGCCCCCTGGGTCATTTAGGATCACATCTTTTCTTTCTGCAACAAAGGCTGAGAAACAAGTGTGGTAACACCACCAAAGACCCTGCAGCCCATGATCCATAGCTACTTCCAGTAGTGGTGTTTATGCAGCATGTGGAAGCAGCAATGAGACAGCATCTGGGAGCTGTTCCCTCTCATAACTCAGTTTCTCACTGGGAAAAAGCAGATCTATTCAGCTTATATTCCACCCATTTCTCAGTATCTGAAGCTCTATCCAGAAATACAAGCTGGCAAAGAAAGATAAAACTGGAATGTAAAATTATTCAAATACCTGAACTATTCAATGGAAGGTCAATGTCATCTTTCTTGATATAGCTGGTCTACTTGCAAATTGGTGGCTCAGCCTCACTAGTATTTGCTGAGCTAGCTAACAGCGTGTTTTACTCAAGATGCCTGGAACATGTTTAGGCTTATTAATATATTCAATCTTCTGTTACATGTAGTAATACACAGGTTTCTACTTGGGATTTTGAACAATCCTGTCATGATATAGTTAAAGCCTTTTCTTTGGTGGAGTGCCACAGAATTACTCAGCTCTTATGAAAAGCAGACTGG